>NC_091297.1:70424505-70427005 GCF_038502225.1 Cherax quadricarinatus | reverse complement strand
AGTTTCTATGTACTCCTTGAATTCATGCACATATTTTTCAGCCGCTTTGTGGTCCGAACTGGAAGCCTCACCATGCCGTATCACACTATGGATGCCACTACGCTTCTTAAATCTCTCAAACCAACCTTTGCTGGCCTTAAATTCACTCACATCATCACTAGTTGCAGGCATTTTTTTAATTAAATCGTCATGCAACTTCCTAGCCTTTTCACATATGATCGCTTGAGAGACGCTATCTCCTGCTAGCTGTTTTTCATTTATCCACACCAATAAGAGTCTCTCAACATCTTCCATCACTTGCGATCTTTGTTTCGAAAACACAGTTAAACCTTTGGCAACAACAGCTTCCTTGATTGCCGTTTTCTTGCCCACAATAGAACCGATGGTTGATTTTGGTTTCTTGTACAACCTGACCAGGTCGGTGATACGTACTCCACTTTCATACTTATCAATGATTTCTTTCTTAAGTTCAATGGGTATTCTTACCCTTTGAGGTGTAGGGTTGGCACTAGAAGCTTTCTTGGGGCCCATGGTCACTTATTTTCCACAAACAGCACCGAAAACACTGTAATAATACGAAATATTCCGAGTGTATGCTTGGATGTTACCGCGGAGGCTGGCTGGTAAACAATGGGACGGGCGGCACATGTGAGGCTGGGTGAGGGCCCACATTGGACGCGTCTCGGACGAAGTTCGCTGAGCGGGTTTTTGTCTACTATGCGGGGCAAAATTTCAGCGAACAAAGCGTTCGCTATGCGGATTGTTCGCTATGCGATGCGTTCGCTATGCGGGGGTCCACTGTATATATAATATATATATATATATATATATATATATATATATATATATATATAATTATATATATATATATATATATAATATATATATATATATATATATATATATATATAGTATATATATATATATATAGTGTATATATATATATATATATATATATATATAGTATATATATATATATATAGTGTATATATATATATATATAGTATATATATATATATATATAGTTTATATATATATATATATATATTGTATATATATATATATATATAGTATATATATATATATATATATATATAGTATATATATATATATATATATATATATATATATATATATATATAGTATATATATATATATATATAGTATATATATATATATATATATAGTATATATATATATATATATATATATATATATATATATATATATATATATATATATATACATATATATATATATATATATACAGTGGACCCCCGCATAACGATTACCTCTGAATGTGACCAATTATGTAAGTGTATTTATGTAAGTGCGTTTGTACGTGTATGTTTGGGGGTCTGAAATGGACTAATCTACTTCACAATATTTCTTATGGGAACAAATTCGGTCAGTACTGGCACCTGAACGTACTTCTGGAGTGAAAAAATATCGTTAACCGGGGGTCCACTGTATATAGTATAATATATATATATATATATATATATATATAGTATATATATATATATATATATATATATATATATATATATATAGTATATATATATATATATATATATATATATATATATATATATACATTATATATATATATATATATATATATATATATATATATATATATATATATATATATATATATTTTTTTTTTTTTTATTATCACACTGGCCGATTCCCACCAAGGCAGGGTGGCCCGAAAAAGAAAAACTTTCACCATCATTCACTCCATCACTGTCTTGCCAGAAGGGTGCTTTACACTACAGTTTTTAAACTGCAACATTAACACCCCTCCTTCAGAGTGCAGGCACTGTACTTCCCATCTCCAGGACTCAAGTCCGGCCTGCCGGTTTCCCTGAATCCCTTCATAAATGTTAGTCTGTGTGAAGCATAATATGCGTGCACCATGCAAATGAAAAACGTGCAACCAAAGAGGCCTTGATAAATCTGTGTCTGCCACTTGAGGGCCATTTTCCAATTTCAGTAAATAAATATTTATAAAAAATATTTCTATTGCTTATATAAATTTTGTAGTGGTCTGGATGTGTACAGAACATTTTTATTGTCCTTCCAGATCAATGAGAAATTGTTTTATGGTGAGCCCTCCAACACCAAGTCAAAATATGTCTGCATTTTGGACGACAGTGACTCAGATCCGGAGGTAGATGACCCAGAATTTGTTGAAAGTGACGATGAATACCTGCCACCAGATGCAGAGGTGTCAAGTGATGATGAGGAGGAAGAAACGCCAGCCAAAAAGCGAAAAGTAGTCAAGAAAAAGAAAGGTATTATGAACGAGATCCCTGATGAAGAACATATTCATGATGAGCTTGTTGTTGACAGTAACCCCCGCTGGACCTGTGATGACATCCATTATGACCCTTTGCCTGAATACCAACATGAAAAGCCTCTTGCAGTTAGGAGTCCATATGAATATTTTACCCATTTCTTTACTCAAGACATGACAGACCACATAACATATCAA
>NC_091297.1:70384505-70419505 GCF_038502225.1 Cherax quadricarinatus | reverse complement strand
CACACCTTGCAGAAACATCCACACCAACCACAAAGCAACTGACCAATCTAAACCAAAACCCACACACTGTTCCCTCTGCCCCCATGTCACAAACCCCTACAGCAGCCCCCTATGAGCACTCTGCTCCCTCTCCCCATCACAAACCCCACCCAAACTGTGACAACCCCAATGTAACTGAACAATCTAAGCCAAAACCCCCACAATGTTCCCTCTCCCCCCACCCTCCATATCACAAACCCCACCCCTACAGCAGCTCCCCATGGGCACTCTGCCTTCACCCCCCTCATCACAAACCCCACTCACACTGCATACCACCATAGGCCCCCTCCAGGGCTCCCGCTCCCCCAACCCAAATATTTTCCCAGGACCACTGTGATAGATAAGAAGTTGAAGGTGTGGTACACAAACACAGATGGATTATCAAGTAAATACGGGGAGTGGCATGAAAGAATAAATGAGAAGTCCCCAAACATTATAGCAGTCAAACGAAACTTACTGAGACAATAACAGATGCAGTCTTCCCACCGGGATATCAGATCCTGAGGAAAGACAGAAGGAGCAGAGGGGGAGGAGGGGTTGCACTACTCATAAAGAACCGATGGAGTCTTGAGGAAATGGAAGGCATGGGCGAGATTGGAGAAAGGGACTACATAGTAGCTACAATTCAGTCTGGGGAACATAAGGTAGTCATTGCAGTGATGTATAACCCACCACAGAACTGCAGGAGGCCAGGAGAGGAATATGAAGAGAACAACAGAGCAATGGTGGACACACTGGCTGAGATGGCACGAAGAGCTCAATATTGCAGAGCAAAGTTACTGGTTATGGGTGATTTCAACCATAGGGAGATTGACTGGGAAAACCTGGAGCCTCATGGGGGTCCTGACACATGGAAAGCCAAGATGATGGATGTAGTACTGGAAAACCTCATGCATCAATATATCAGACACACTACTAGAGAGAGAGGGGAGGATGAACCAGCAAGACTGGACCTTGTGTTCACCCTGAGCAGCTCAGACATTGGGGATATCACATATGAGAGGCCCCTTGGAGCTAGCAATCACATGGTTCTGAGTTTTGATTACATAGTAGAGCTGCAAGTGGAGAGGGTAACAGGAGTCAAGTGGGAAAAGCCAAACTATAAAAGGGGGAACTACACAGGTATGAGGAACTTCCTGTGGGAGGTTCAGTGGGACAGAGAGCTGGTAGGAAAGTCAGTGAATGAAATGATGGAATATGTAACAACAAAATGTAAGGAGGCAGAGGAAAGGTTTGTTCCCAAGGGCAACAGAATCAATGGGAAGACCAAAGTGAGTCCTTGGTTTACCCAAAGGTGTAGGGAGGCAAAAATTAAGCGCAATAGAGAATGGATGAGGTACAGAAGGCAAAGGACCCAGGAAAATAAGGAGGTCAGCTAAAGAGCCAGAAACAAATATGCACAGATAAGGAGGGAGGCCCAGCGACAGTATGAAAAAGACACAGCATCAAAAGTCTAAGTCTGACCCGAAACTGCTGTATAGCCACATTAGAAGAAAGACAACAGTCAAAGACCAGGTGATCAGGCTGAGGAAAGAAGGTGGCGAGCTCTCACAAAACGATGAAGAGGTATGCGAGAAGCTCAACAAGAGATTTAACGCTTTGACTGTCGCAAGCCCCTTTCTGAAACTGTCATTCTATGTCGCAAAATTTTTGGAAAAAAAAAATAATTTTTTTTATGAAATGATAGAGAATCTTTTCCCGATGGTAATGACACCAAAAATGTGAAATTTGGTCAAAAACTCATGGAATAATGCTCCCGCGAAGTTAGAGGTCTCCGCAATGTATACGCATCGGCGATTTCGCCGAATTTGAGCTCAGTTTTTGGCCAATTCCATTGCTCCAGTTGACCAAACTCATAGCTATTTCTTTAGAACTCCATTTTTTCTATCAGCTGAGTATAAGAAACTGCCCATTTACCGATTTGAACTATCCAATAAAGTGGTCAGAAATTGGCAATATGGCCAATTTCATGCAAATTAAAAAAGATACCAATTTCAAAATAGGGTCCAGAATATACAATGTAGACATTCTTGGCACTAAAATAACATATCCTCTGTTCATTAGTCACGTCTCTAGGCCCCTCTTATATTATTATTGCTTTCTATTTTGATTTTTTATTAATACAAAAAAATACAAAATTTACTGTTATGCAGACTACTGCATTATTGTCAAAATGGTATAAATAATATCGGTGCACTAGTGAAAGAATATTAGACTCCCCAGTTGACGTGTATTGGACATGTGGTGTAATTTGCTTACTCCTAAACATTGGTAAAAATCGAACATTTCCTGTACTTTGAGCTCAATTTCAAGGTCGTTTTCTTCGTGAAACTAATCAAAATCATGTCTATTTCTGTAATATGTTTTCCATTTTATCACGCGAGACCATGAAAACGAGAATACAATGATAAATACAGTGGTCCCTCGATTATCGTATTTAATCCGTTCCTGGAGGAGCTACTATTATCAAAATCTACAATTTTCGAATCAATTTTCCCCATAAGAAATAATGTAAATACAATTAATCTGTTCCTGACACCCAGAAGTATTAAAACTAAAATTTTATTTACATGAAATATAGATGAAGTACATCAACAATACAATGGGTAATGATGAATGAAACATTAACAGCATAACACTTACCTTTATTGGAGATTCTTCTTAGTGTATGGGAGACTGGAGGAGGAGAGAGATTCGATTATTTACAGTTTGGAAGGGGAATCCCCTTCCATCAACACCTCAGGTACCAATTGCTTTTCTGGTGTTACTTCTCTTCTCTGTTTCATAATGCCACAAGGACCAGCTTGAGAGTCACTGGAGTCCTGTCTCGCAAAATAACTGTCCAGAGAGCTCTGTTTTTGGCGTCTCTAACACTTCCCTAAAATGGCCAAAGACTTTGTCACTGTACATGTTGCCAACATGGCTTGCAAAAGCCTTGTCCGGGTGATGTTTCTCCATAAATCTTTCCATCTTACCCCACATTGCAAAAATCTCCTTAATTTCTGAAGAAGGCACCTTCTTCCAACTCTCTTCCTCCTCCTCTGCAGCAAGATGCTGAGCTGCGACTTGTTGCTCTTCCTGCTGAAGCTCTTGTAGCTCCTCAGTGGTGAGCTCTTTGTTGTGGTCTTCCACCAACTCTTCCACATCCTCCAAACTCACATCCAACCCCATGGAACTCCTCAGTGCCACAATAGATTTAACAACAGACATAGGCTCATCAGGGTCAGCCCTAAACCCTTCAAAATCCAGGTAGAGCTCAAAGTCCTGGTAGTCACTCCCTCCCAAGCCATACCTATAAGGCTTATGCAATGGAGGATGCTGAAGTGTTCTCTCGAAAAATCTCTAGAGGGTCAAATGAGTGTCTGAGGTCACATTCAAGCACCTTTGAAACATTGTTTTGGTGAAGAGTTTTTTAAAGTTTGCAATGACCTGCTGGTCCATGGGCTGGAGGAGAGGAGTGGTATTCGGGGGCAAGAACTTTACTGTGATGAACCCAAACTCCTCGAAAATTAGGTCATCCAAGTTTGGAGGATGAGCAGGTGCATTGTCCATTACTAGGAGGCAATTGAGATCCAATTTCTTTTCCAGGAGGTAATTCTTCACACTAGGGCCAAACACTTCATTGAACCACTCTACGAAAATTTCTCTCATGACACATGCCTTACTATCAGATTTCCAAAACACAATTTACTCTTCATAACATTGTTTTTCCTGAACACTCTGGGATTTTCAGAATGGTACACTAGTAACGGCTTCACTTTGAAATCGCCACTAGCATTAGCACAAAACATGAGTGCCAGCCTGTCTTTCATAGGCTTATGTCCTGGCAGTGCCTTTTCCTCCTGTGTAATGTAGGTCCTCTTTAGCATTTTCTTCCAAAAGAGGCCTGTTTCATGACAACTGAACACTTGTTCAGGTTTCAGTCGTTCAGCCTCTATGTACTCCTTGAATTCATGCACATATTTTTCAGCCGCTTTGTGGTCCGAACTGGCAGCCTCACCATACCTTACCACACTGTGTATGCCACTATGGTTCTTAAATCTCTCAAAACAACCTTTGCTGGCCTTAAATTCACTCACATCACCACTATTTGCAGCCAATTTCTTTACCAGATCGTCGTGCAACTGCCTAGCCTTTTCACAAACAATCAACGTCATAATACAGTGGACCCTCGCCTAACAATATTAATCTGTTCCTGAGAGCTAAACGTTAGGCGAAATTATCGTTAGGCGAATTAATTTTCTCCATAAGAAATAATGGAAATCAAATGAATCCGTTCCTTACACCCCAAAGTATGAACAAAAAAAAATTTTTTACCACATGAAATATTAATTTCAATACACACAAACTGAAGACATGCACAGTTACATGACACTTACCTTTATTGAAGATCTGGTGATGATTGATGGGATGGGAGGAGAGGAGAGTGTGGATGGTCTTAGTGTTTAGAAGGGGAATCCCTTTCCATTAGGACTTGAGGTAGCAAGTCCTTTTCCGGGGTTACTTCCCTTCTTCTTTTAATGCCACTAGGACCAGCTTGAGAGTCACTGGACATCTGTCGCACAACATATCTGTCCATAGAGGCCTGTACCTCTCATTTTTTTATGACTTTCCTAAAGTGGTTTACAACATTGTCAGTGTACAGGTTGCCAACACGGCTTGCAATAGCTGTGTCAGGGTGATTTTCATCAAAAAAGGTGTGCACTTCAAGCCACATTGCACACATTTCCTTAATCTTTGAAGTAGGCAACTTCCTCAATTTCTCTATCCCCTCCTCCGAAGCAGTTTCCTCAGGTGTGGCCTCTTGCTGTTGAAGATGATCTAGCAGCTCATTAGTGGTTAGTTCTTCATTGTCCTCCTCCACCAACTCTTCCACATCCTCCCCACTAACCTCCAACCCCAAGGACTTCCCCAATGCCACAATGGATTCCTCAACTAGCATACGCTTCTCAAGGTTAGCCTCAAATCCTTCAAAATCCCTTTTGTCTACACATTCTGGCCACAGTTTCTTCCAAGCAGAGTTCAAGGTCCTCTTAGTCACTCTCTCCCAAGCATTACCTATAAGGTTTACACAATTGAGGATATTAAAGTGATCTGTCCAAAACTCTCTTAGAGTCAATTGAGTTTCTGAGGTCACTACAAAGCATCTTTCAAACAGAGCTTTTGTGTACAGTTTTTTGATGTTTGCAATGACCTGCTGGTCCATGGGCTGCAGGAGAGGAGTGGTATTAGGAGGCAAAAACTTGATCTTAATGAAGCTCATGTCTGCAGAAAGTCGCTCTGCCACATCTGAAGGATGACCAGGAGCACTGTCTAATACCAGGAGGCACTTAAGGTCAAATTTATTTTCAATTAGGTAATTTGTCAAAGTGGGGGCAAATGCATGGTGTAACCAGTCATAGAAAAAGTCCCTAGTAACCCATGCCTTACTGTTTGCCCTCCACAGCACACACAAATTAGCCTTGAGGATATTCTTTTGCCTGAACACTCTGGGAGTTTCAGAGTGATACACCAATAAAGGTTTCACTTTGCAATCACTACTAGCATTACCACACAACAAAAGAGTAAGCCTGTCTTTCATAGGCTTATGTCCTGGGAGTGCCTTTTCCTCCTCAGTAATGTAGGCCCTGCTTGGCATTTTCTTCCAAAACAGGCCTGTTTCGTCACAATTAAACACTTGTTCAGGTTTCAATCCTTCAGCCTCTATGTACTCCTTGAATTCATGTACATATTTTTCAGCTGCTTTGTGGTTCGAACTGGCAGCCTCACCATGCCTTATCACACTATGTATGCCACTAAGATTCTTAAATCTCTCAAACCAACCTTTGCTGGCCTTAAATTCACTCACATCATCACTAGTTGCAGGCATTTTTCTAATTAAATCCTCATGCAACTTCCTAGCCTTTTCACATATGATCGCTTAAGAGATGCTATCTCCTGCTATCTGTTTTTCGTTTATCCACACCAATAACAGTTTCTCAACATCTTCTACTGCTTGCGATCTCTGTTTCGAAAACAAAGTTGCACCTTTGGCAAGAATAGCTTCCTTGACTGCCGTTTTCTTGGCCACAATAGTAGCGATGGTTGATTGGGGTTTACTATACAACCTGGCCAGCTCGGAGACACGCATTCCACTTTCATACTTAGCAATGATCTCTTTCTTCATATCCATAGTAATTCTCACCCTTATTCCTGTAGGGTTGGCACTAGAAGCTTTCTTGGGGCCCATGGTCACTTATTTTGCAGGTGAAATCACTAAAACCGCTGTGATAATAGGAAATGTTCTGATTGTATCCTTGGATGTGACGGCGGAGGCTGACTTGTAAACACTGCCACCCACGGAACAAGTGAGGCTGGCTCAGGCCGCAAGTGAACGCGTCTCGGACGAATCGCGTTGAGCGAGTTTATGAGCGCTAGTCGAGGCAAAATTTTTGCATTAAAATGTATCGCTAGGCGGATTTAACGTTATGCGATGCCATCGTTAGACATAGGGTCCACTGTACTATCTCCTGATAATTGTTTCTCGTTTATCCACACTAATAATAACTTCTTAACCTCTTCGAGTACTGGTGATCTCATTTTTGTCAGCATATTTACCCCCTTTGCAACAACAGCGTCCTTGACTTCCTTTTTCCTGGCCACGATGGAACATATGGTTGTGTAGGGTTTGTTATAAATCCTGGCCAGTTCGGCCGCACTTAAGCCACTTTCATATTGTTAAATGATGTTTTTCTTAAATTCAACTGTATTTCTCACCTTCTTTACAAAGGAGCTTTCTTTGGAGCCATGGTAGCTTATTTAGTACTTGTAAACACTAAAATGAGTGGAATATTGTGAAATATTTTGTAGGAGCACGTGAGTGGACCTTCGCTCACTGGTAAACAATGCCAGACTGGCTGGGTAGGGAGGCTGCCCCAGCTCACACAGTGCATACGCGTCCCGGACGACCTACTATTCGCGAGTCAACCTACGATTAGCGAGCCCATGTTTATACAAAAATATCGCTATGATTTCCAAAATCTACGACTCTCGAGCCCTACGATTATTGAGGGACCACTGTACTATACAAAAATACACTTCAAAGATGGCGTTTTAATCCAAAAAAACGGTAAGTTTTTTTTCTCATTATGCACTGCCTGCTGCAGGATTTCTTTTATGTGGTGCACACTGACCACACAGACCCATTCTCTCGCATGTAGGCGTACCAGCTTTCTCCTGCTTGATTTGAAGCCGCTAGAATTTACGCGTATAAATATGTCTGAAACAGTGGAGCGTAAGACGTATATATATGACCAAAACAGTCAAAGGGTTAAGGAAGTATTCACTGTGGAGACAGGACAGAGAGGGACACCATCAGGGAATACACCAACAAGTGCTGGATGACACACACACAACTGAGGAAGAGGTGAAGAAGCTGCTAAGTGACCTTGATACCTCAAAGGCAATGGGACCAGACAACATCTCCCCATGGGTCCTTAGAGAGGGAGCAGAAATGCTGTGTGTCCCATTAACCACAATTTTCAACACATCCCTTGAAACTGGACAACTACCTGAGGTATGGAAGACGGCAAATGTAGTTCCCATTTTCAAAAAAGGAGACAGAAAAGAGGCGCTAAACTACAGACCAGTGTCACTGATGTGTAAAGTATGCAAAGTCATGGAGAAGATTATCAGGAGAGTGGTAGAGCACCTGGAATGGAACAAAAGTATAAATGACAACCAGCATGGTTTCATGGAAAGAAATCCTGTGTCACAAACCTTCTGGAGTTTTATGATAAAGTAACAGAAGTAAGAGACGAGAGAGAGGGGAGGGTTGAGTGCATCTTCTTGGACTGCAAGAAGGCCTTCGACACAGTTCCTCACAAGAGATTAGTGCAGAAACTAGAGGATCAGGCATGTATAACGCGAAGGGAACTTCAATTGATCAGAGAATACCTGACAGGGAAGGAACGAGTCATGGTGCGTGATGAGGTATTACAGTGGGCACCTGTGACAAGCGGAGTCCCACAGGGGTTGGTCCTAGGACCAGTGCTATTTTTGGTAAAAGTGAATGACATGATAGAAGGGATAGACTCAGAGGTGTCCCTTTTTGCAGATGATGTGAAGTTAATGAGGAGAATTAAATCAGATGAGGATCAGGCAGACCTTCAAAGAGACCTGGACAGGCTCGACACCTAGTCCAGCAACTGGCTTCTCGAATTAAACCCTGCCAAATGTAAAGTCATGAAGATTGGAGAAGGGTAAAGAAGACTGCAAACAGAGTATAGGCTAGGTGGCCAACGACTGCAAACCTCACTCAAGGAGAAAGATCTTGGCGTGATTATAACACCGAACACGTCTCCAGAAGCACACATCAACCAGATAACTGCTGCAGCATATGGGTGCCTGGCAAACCTGAGATTAGCCTTCTGATACCTAAGTAAGGAATCTTTCAAGACACTGTACACCGTGTATGTCAGGCCCATGCTGGAGTATGCAGCCCCAGTATGGAACCCGCACCGGGTCAAGCACATTAAGAAATTAGAGAAAGTGCAAAGGTTTGCGACAAGGTTAGTTCCAGAGCTAAGGGGAATGTCCTATGAAGAAAAGTTGAGGAAAATCGGCCTGACGACACTGGAGGACAGGAGGGATAGGGGAGACATGATAAAGACATAAAATACTGCGTGGAATAGACAAAGTGGACAGAGACAAGATGTTCCAGAGAAGGGACACAGAAATAAGGGGTCACTTTTGGAAGTTGAAGACTCAGACGAGTCACAGGGATGTTAGGAAGCAGTTCTTCAGTTATAGAGTGGTCAGGAAGTGGAATAGTCTGGCAAGCAATGTAGTGGAGGTAGGTACCATACATAGCTTTAAGACGAGGTATGACATAGCTCATGGAGCAGGGAGAGAGGACCTAGTAGCATTCAGTGAAGAGGCAGGGCCAGGAGCTAAGTCTCGACCCCTGCAACTACAATTATGTGAGTACACAATAACTGCACAAACACTGACAGGTGAACATTTCTACCTATTTTAGTCACATACAGTGGACCCCCGGTTAACGATTTTAATCCGTGCAAGAGGGCTCATCGTTATGCGAAATAATCGTTATGCGAATGAATTTTCCCCATAAGAAATAATGGAAATCAAATTAATCCGTGCAAGACGCCCAAAAGTATGAAAAAAATTTTTTTTTACCACATGAAATGTTAATTTTAATACACACAAACTGAAAAAGGCATGCACAATTAAATGACACTTACTTTTATTGAAGATCTGGTGATGATTGATGGGATGGGAGGAGGGGAGAGCATTATCTTCTTACTGTTTAGAAGGGGAATCCCCTTCCATTACGACTTGAGGTAGCAAGTCCTTTTCCGGGGTTACTTCCCTTCTTCTTTTAATGCCACTAGGACCAGCTTGAGAGTCACTGGACCTCTGTCGCACAACAAATCTGTCCATAGAGCTCTGTACCTCCCGTTCCTTTACGATTTGTCTAAAATGGGCCACAACATTGTCATTGAAATAGTCACCAGCACGGCTTGCAACAGCTGTGTCAGGGTGATTTTCATCTATAAAGGTTTGCAGTTCAACCCACTGTGCACACATTTCCTTAATCTTTGAAGTAGGCACAATGGATTCCACAACTGGCATAGGCTTCTCAGGGTTAGCCGCAAACCCTTCAAAATCTTTCTTAATTTCCATACTAATTCTCACCCTTTTTACCACAGGGTTGGCACTAGAAGCTTTCTTGGGGCCCATGGTCACTTATTTTCCAGAAACAGCACCGAAAACACTGTAATAATACGAAATATTCCGAGTGTATGCTTGGATGTTACCGCGGAGGCTGGCTGGTAAACAATGGGACGGCCGGCACATGTGAGGCTGGCTGAGGGCACATTGGACGCGTCTCGGACGAAAATCGGTAAGCGGGTTTTTAATCGGTATGCGCGGCAAAAATTTTGCGATAAAAGTAATCGGTATGCGGAAAAATCGCTATGTGATGCCATCGTTATGCGGGGGTCCACTGTACTATTGTCTAGAAATATATACAATAGGGCCTTGCTTTACGGCGTTTCGCTTTATGGCATTCTGCTAATACAGTCATTTCAAATTATGACCAAAACTCGCTATATGGCTCCCCCCACCTGACTTTCTAATACGGTCACCATGCCCAACCTGTTTGTTTACATTCTCCGTGAGATCCGTAAGCACTAAGTCTCTCCATTATGTCTGGAAACTCCAAAATTTCAAGTGTTTTTAAAAGTTATTTCATATTTTATAAATACTCTGATAATTATACTTACGTATACCTATACCTAAATAAACTTATATAGTACTGTGCTGGCGTGCAGGTTCACATTAAAATCAGTGTCTTATGTCTCAAGGGGTCATATTAGTAATGATAATAATAATCACCGAGTCTCATTTAAATGTCGTATATTACGTTAATATACACATTTTCATTAATCCATCTATGATATTTTTTCAAAATTATATAATAAACACGATGCATAACATATATGATAAATACACCCCGTAGTAGAGTAAATAAACGTAAATATGAGATGTGGTAGCAGACGACTAGCACAAGTGACGCCATATTAGAAATGATAATAATAATAATAATAATAATAATAATAATAATAATAATACGTAATCACAGAGTCTCATTAAATGTCGTATATTACATTAATATACACATTTTCATTAATCCATCCATGATATTTTTTTTCAAAATTAAATAATAAACACGATACATAACATATAAAGATGATAAATACACCCCACAATAGAATAAATAAACATAAATATGAGATGTCGTAGCCAGATAACTTGTACAAGTGACGGCAAGAATAACATTTTCTCTAACATAAGAGAAAATGTGTTACTGGGGGTAACTGTAGAAAATTATTCCTTTCGTATCTATGCAAGTTTATTCAGGTATACACAAATACACTTACATAGATTATCATACATAACAGCCTATGTGTAGAGAACCTGGGATAACTCAAAAAAGTCAGTGACTTATTTCCAATGCCTTCACTCAGAGCGTCATTTCTTATAAATATGGTGTTACATGAGAATGGGAGTGTTCTTCTTTATTTATTCTACTGTATCAATATAGAGACAACTTGTACACAATGTAACTCGTACACAAACCAGACGTGTACACATTGTTTACAAAACTTACGTTCGCCTGGTTTGTTTACATAACTCTGCGCCTGTCCTCCCTCATGTACTCATCTCTCTCTCTCATTTATTCGTTTTATCTCGTTTACTCACTCCTGACCCTACATTAAGACTACAAATATTTTAAGGTAAGTAATGAGTGAACTGTATATGCATTTTATCCCTCTGGGATGCTTAAATATCATAGAATAGTATGTGTGGGTGGAATGGCCTGGTATGGTAGCCCAGCTGACTACCATACATACCACACTTGATTTCTTACAATAAATACTACTCATCTCACCCTAGATTAAGACTACAAATATTTTAAGGTAAGTAATGAGTAAACTGTATATGCATTTTATTGCTCTGGGATGCTTAAATGTAATAGAATATTATGTGTAGGTGGGGTGGCCTGGTATTGTAGCCTGGCTGACTACCATACATACCACACTTGATTTCTTACAATAAATACTACTTGTCTCACCCTAGATTAAGACTAAATATTTTAAGGAAAGTAATGAGTGAAGTATGTGTGTATTGTACTTTTTTATTGTTTTTTGATGCCTAGTTCTATTGCTAACTTAATATATGTTAGTGTAAACTTGTTATCTAGTATTTGTATGCATTTAAGGGAAAAAAAGGGTGTTCCACTTTATGGTGATTTCCGCTTTACGGCGGTAGCCTGGAACCTGACCTGCCGTATAAGTGGGACCCTACTGTACATAGTATTTATAGGTCTCACCAATGTTTTGGATACACGGGAGTATACAATAATAATAATAATAATAATAACAATAATAATTGAAGCATGGTGCATGACCAGTGTCACTGCCCTGCTGGCAGTAGAGTGACATTTGATGAGTGTGCACTGCCTACGCTTTGTGTGTTTTCACTGTTACACATAAATGTCTGTATCTGTCTGTTAGTCTGTCTAGATCTCTGTCTGTCTAGCTCTGTCTAGCTCTCTGTCTAGCTCTCTGTCTGCCTAGCCCTCTGTCTGCCTAGCTCTCTGTTTGTCTCTTCTTATCTGTCTTTCTGTCTCTACTTGTCTCTCTATCTGTGTGGCTCTCTCTCTGTCTCAAAGAGAGCCGCTCGTGAACCAAGAGGTATTACACACGATGCAGTAGTCACTGTATCATGTTTGAGTTCTGATATGCATTATTTGCCATTCATGGTTACAAGCACAGTATAGCACTTTGTCTGGATTTTTTTGGGGGCTATCCTAGGTAATTTACACTATGTATAATTGTATTTATGTGTACCTGTGAGACAGAGACAGACAGCTGGCCAGCCACCCAGCCAACTGGCCCTCCAGCCAGCCAGCCAACTGATCAGCCAGCCAGCCAGCTGACCAGCCAGCCAGCCAGCCGACTAGCCAGCCAGCCAGCTGACCAGCCAGCCAGCCAGCTGACCAGCCAGCCAGCCAGTCTCAATTCGCCAGACAGCGAGGGAGAGTGATGTATTTCTTACCACTTGGCTTGGTGACAAAGGTGTACTGAATTACCACTCCCACAATGCAATGCGGGTGCTTAGATTTTTTCCTACTGCGCACACTTACCACTCAGACCCGTTCTATCACATGTAGGCCTACCAGCTCTCTCCCACTCAATTTGAAGGCACTAGAATTTACGCCTACAGTAGGGCCCCGGTTTCCGGCGTTTTGCCTTATGCCATTCCGTTAATATGGCGATCTCAAATTATGACCAAAACTTTCTATATAGCAAGCGGTCTTTCAAATACGGCATGTGCCACCCAGTTTGTTTACATTCTCCATGAGCACATCTCTCTATTATGTAATAATAATCATTCTTGGGCACATTAAATGTCTAATTTTATGTCAATACAGACATTTTCACTAATCCATCTATGATATTTTCTTCAAAATTATATAAGAAACACATTACATAGCATATAACATGCTGTTTATATGCTATGAAGGTGTGGTTGCTGGGTGGAGGTAAAACATTACACTAATAATAATCACTCTTGGGCATATTAAATGACTTATTTTACGTCAATATAGACAGTTTCATTAATCCATCTATGATATTTTCTTCAAAATTATAGAAGAAACATGTTACATAGCATATAAACATTTTATGTTTATGTACTATGGAGGTGTGGTAGCCAGGCGTAGGGAAAACATTATGTCACTCCCCTTAATACACAACACTTTTATTTACAATTCTCGGCATGAATTATTCATTACTTCTCCCTATGTTTATGATGGCATCTAAAGGTAGTTGTTAGAAATGATTAAACTCAGCAAACATGGTATGTTGATGGTAATAATATGGCTCTGGGCCACATTAAATATCATGTAGCTATGTAAGTAGGTATAGGTGGACTACATATCTACATTATTATTGTAACTGATAATTATACGTAAGTGTACCTGTACCTAAGCATGCCTTCACTCAGGGCGTCACTCAGTTTGGAAACAAAGCTGCAAATGATCCAATTAACATAACGCTAAATGGATCATCAGTCACAAGACTCACAGAGGGAAAATTTCTAGGTATCCACCTTGACAGTAACCTTAAGTTCCGGACACACATACAACAAATCACCAAGAAAATCTCCAAGACTGTAGGCACACTATCAAAGATAAGGTACTACATTCCACAATCAGCTCTCCTCGCACTGTACCATTCACTCATATACCCTTATCTTACACATGGAATTTGTGCATGGGGATCAACAACATCCTATCACCTAAAACCCCTAATAACCCAGCAAAAGGCAGCAGTAAGAATGATAACAAATTCCCACTCCTGCCAGTATACTCCACCAATTTTCAAAAGTCTGAATCTGCTTACCATTAAGAACATCCATACTTATTCATGAGCCTACTACATACACAGAACAATACACGCAAATATAAACCCCCCCACTCAAACTTTTCCTCACCAACCAAAACAGGACACATGACCACAACACAAGACACAGATCTCTATTTGATATACCTCGTGTCCATATCACACTGTGTAAAAACTCTATGCACATAAAGGGCCCCAAAATATGGAATTCATTACCAGAAGATATTAAAGAAACCCAGTCTGAAAATCAATTTAAGACTCTTCTCAAAAGCCACTTAATCACCCTAGACTAAATGCTAAATACTCACTATACATTTACTCACCTATGTACTCCCACATCATAGCTGAAACAATCATATTGAACCTTTTACCCATTGTTGACAGGAATATAATTGAATCATTGTTTCTCACAAAACCATTTTAGAATATAAATACGTATATCTTTGTATTATACAGTGGAACCTCGCCTAATGAACGCATCGCATAACATTAAATCTGCCTAGTGATACATTTTAATGCAAAAGTTTTGCCTCGACTAGCGCTAAAAAACTCGCTCAACGCGGTTCGTTCGAGATGCGTCCACGTGTGGCCTGAGCCCGCCTCACTTGTTCCTTGGGTGCCAATGTTTACAAGCCAGCCACCACGGTCGCTTCCAAGCATACAATCAGAACATTTCATATTATCACAGCCGTTTTAGTGATTGCACCTGCAAAATAAGTCACCATGGGCCCCAAGAAAGCTTCTAGTGCCAACCCTACAGCAAAAAGAGTGAGAATTACTATGGATATGAAGAAAGAGATCATTGCTAAGTATGAAAGTGGAATGCGTGTCTCCGAGCTGGCCAGGTTGTATAGTAAACCCCAATCAACCATCGCTACTATTGTGGCCAAGAAAATGGCAATCAAGGAAGCTGTTCTTGCCAAAGGTGCAACTTTGTTTTCGAAACAGAGATCGCAAGTGATAGAAGATGTTGAGAGACTGTTATTGGTGTGGATAAACGAAAAACAGATAGCAGGAGATAGCATCTCTCAAGCGATCCTATGTGAAAAGGCTAGGAAGTTGCATGATGATTTAATTAAAAAAATGCCTGCAACTAGTGATGATGTGAGTGAATTTAAGGCCAGCAAAGGTTGGTTTGAGAGATTTAAGAATTGCAGTGGTATACATAGTGTGATAAGGCATGGTGAGGCTGCCAGTTCAGACCACAAAGCGGCTGAAAAATATGTGCAGGAATTCAAGGAGTACATAGAGGCTGAAGGACTGAAACCTGAACAAGTGTTTAATTGTGACGAAACAGGCATGTTTTGGAAGAAAATGCCAAATAGGACGTACATTACTCAGGAGGAAAAGGCACTCCCAGGACATTTATTATTATTATTTTTTTTTTATTATCACACTGGCCGATTCCCACCAAGGCAGGGTGGCCCGAAAAAGAAAAACTTTCACCATCATTCACTCCATCACTATCTTGCCAGAAGGATGCTTTACACTACAGTTTTTAAACTGCAACATTAACACCTCTCCTTCTGAGTGCAGGCACTGTACTTCCCATCTCCAGGACTCAAGTCCAGCCTGCCGGTTTCCCTGAACCCCTTCATAAATGTTACTTTGCTCACACTCCAACAGCACGTCAAGCATTAAAAACCATTTGTCTCCATTCACTCCTATCAAACACGCTCACGCATGCCTGCTGGAAGTCCAAGCCCCTCGCACACAAAACCTCCTTTACCCCCTCCCTCCAACCTTTCCTAGGCCGACCCCTACCCTGCCTTCCTTCCACTACAGATTGATACACTCTTGAAGTCATTCTGTTTCGCTCCATTCTCTCTACATGTCCGAACCACCTCAACAACCCTTCCTCAGCCCTCTGGACAACAGTTTTGGTAATCCAGCACCACCTCCAGGACATAAGCCTATGAAAGACAGGCTTACTCTGTTGATATGTGCCAATGCTAGTGGTGATTGCAAAGTGAAGCCTTTATTGGTGTATCACTCTGAAACTCCCAGAGTGTTCAGGAAAAGCAATGTCCTCAAGGCTAATTTGTGTGTGCTGTGGAGGGCAAACAGTAAGGCATGGGTCACTAGGGACTTTTTCTATGACTGGTTACACCATGCATTTGCCCCCACTGTGAAAAATTACCTAAGTGAAAAGAAATTAGACCTCAAGTGCCTCCTGGTATTAGACAATGCTCCTGGTCATCCTTAAGACGTGGCAGAGTGACTTTCTGCGGAAATGAGGTTTATTAAGGTCAAGTTTTTGCCTCCTAATACCACTCCTCTCCTGCAGCCCATGGACCAGCAGGTCATTTCCAACTTCAAGAAACTGTACACAAAAGCTATGTTTGAAAGGTGCTTTGTAGTGACCTCAGAAACTCAATTGACTCTAAGAGAGTTTTGGAAAGATCACTTTAGCATCCTCAATTGTGTAAACCTTATAGGTAAGGCTTGGGAGGAAGTGACTAAGAGGACCTTGACCTCTGCTTGGAAGAAACTGTGGCCAGAATGTGTAGACAAGAGGGATTTTGAAGGGTTTGAGGCTAACCCTGGGAATCCTATGCCAGTTGAGGAATCCATTGTGGCATTGGGGAAGTCCTTGAGATTGGAGGATAGTTGGGAGGATGTGGAAGAGTTGGTGGATGAGGACAATGAAGACCTAACCACTGATGAGCTGCTAGATCATCTTCAACAGCAAGAGGCCACACCTGAGGAAACTGCTTCGGAGGAGGGGATAGAGAAATTGAGGAAGTTGCCTACTTCAAAGATTAAGGAAATGTGTGCAATGTGGCTTAAAGTGCAAACCTTTTTTGATGAAAATCACCCTCACACAGCTATTGCAAGCCGTGTTGGCAACCTGTACACTGACAATGTTGTGAAACACTTTAGGAATGTCATAAAGGAACAGGAGGTACAGGCCTCTAGGGACAGACATGTTGTGCGACAGAGGTCCAGTGACTCTCAAGCTGGTCCTAGTGGCATTAAAAGAAGAAGGGAAGTAACCCCGGAAAAGGACTTGCCACCTCAAGTCCTAATGGAAGGGGATTCCCCTTCTAAACACTAACACCATCAACACTCTCCCCTCCTCCCATCCCATCAATCATCACCAGATCTTCAATAAAGGTAAGTGTCATGTAACTGTGCATGTCTTCTTCAGTTTGTGTGTATTAAAATTAATATTTCATGTGGTAAAAATTTTTCTTTTGTTCATACTTTGGGGTGTAAGGAACGGATTCATTTGATTGCCATTATTTCTTATGGAGAAAATTAATTTGCCTAACGATAATTTCGCCTAACATTGAGCTCTCAGGAACGGATTAATAGCGTTAGGCGAGGGTCCACTGTACAAATTTTGATTCATTTATAATTAATATTCTACTGTACAACTATGAAATAATTACTTTCCTACTGTACAACCATGATATACTATTTCTTAGTATTAAGTAAAATGTAAGCCAATAATGTTAAGTTGGCCCATAATGCCAAGGAATAATAGAGGCTTTCTTTGGATAGCATCCCACTATTGTATATACACAATCTCAATGTACTGTTTGCAAAGATATTAAATAAATAAAAAAATAAATAAAAAATTTCTTATAAAAATGGTGTTACATGAGAATGAGTGTGTTTCTCTTTATTTATTCTGCTTTATCAACATGGAGACAACTTGTACACAATGTAAAGTGACAAAAACCAGACGCATTTGTCTGGTTTGTTTACATTACCTGTGGGTGAGGTGGGGAGGACTGCCCTGGCTGGATACCATACTTCCCAAACCTGACTTCCTACAGATAAAGCTCACCTCTCACCCTACATTAAGACTACAAATATTTTAAGGTAATTAATGAATGTCCTGTGCAGTGGAGAGCTCAACGTTAGGCGAAATTATCGTTAGGTGAATTAATTTTCCCCATAAGAAATAATGGAAATCAAATTAATCCATTCCTGACACCCCAAAGTATGAAAAAAAAAATTTACCATATGAAATATACATTTTCCTACACAAACAGAAGAAGACAAGCACAATTACTACCGTACTAAATAAAGAATACATGACACTTACCTCTATTGAAGATTTGGTGATGACTGATGGGATGGGAGGAGAGGAGATGGTGAAAGTTGTCATTGTTTGGAAGGGGAATCCCCCTCCATGAGGACTTGAGGAAGCAAGTCGTTTTCCGGGGTTACTTCCCTTCTTCTGTTAATGCCACTAGGACCAGCTTGAGAGTTACTGAACCTCTGTCACACAACAAATCTGTCCATAGAGCTCTGTACCTCACGTTCCTTTAAATTTTCCTAAAATGGGCCACAACATTGTCATTGTAACAGTCACCAGCACAGCTTGCAATAGCTGTGTTAGGATGATATTCATCCATAAAAGTTTGCACTTCAAGCCACTTTTCACACATTTCCTTAATCTTTCAAGAAGGCAACTTCTTCAATTTCTCTCTCCCCTCCTCTGAAGCACTTTCCTCAGGTCTGGCCTCTTGCTGTTGCAGATGCTCTTGCAGCTCATCAGTGGTTAGTTCTTCATCGACCTCCTCCACCAACTCTTCCACATCTTCCTCACTAACCTCCAACCCCAAGGACTTCCCAATGCCACAATAGATTCCACAACTGGCATAGGCTCCTGAGGGTTAGCACCAAACCCTTCAAAATCCCTCTCTCCTACACATTCTGGCCACAATTTCCTCCAAGCAGAGTTCAAGGTCCTCTTAGTTACTCCCTCCCAAGCCTTACCTATAAGGTTTACACAACTGAGGATACTAAAGTGATCTTTCCAAAACTCTCTCAGAGTCAATCAAGTGTCTGAGGTCATTTCAAAGAACTTTTGAAACAGCTTTTGTGTAGAGTCTTTTGAAGTTTGAAATGACCTGCTGGTCCATGGGCTTGAGGAGAGGATTGGTATTAGGAGGCAAAAATTTGACCTTGATGAAACTCATGTCCCCAGAAATTCGCTCTGCCAAGTCTGAAGGATGACCAGGAGCACTGCCTAATGCCAGGAGGCACTTAAGGCCCAATTTCTTTTCCAGGAGGTAATTTTTCACAGTGGGGGCAAACACATGGTGAAACCAGTCATTGAAAAAGTCCCTAGTGACCCATGCCTTACTGTTTGCCCTCCATATCACACACAAATTAGCTTTGAGGACACTGTTTTTCCTGAACACTCTGGGAGTTTCAGAGTGATACACCAATCACTACTAGCATTACCACACAACAAAAGAGTAACAAGAGAGCAAATGAGAGAGTGGGTGAGATGTTATCAACAAATTTTGTTGAAAATAAGAAAAAGTTTTGGAGTGAGATTAACAAGTTAAGAAAGCCTAGAGAACAAATGGATTTGTCAGTTAAAAATAGGAGAGGAGAGTTATTAAATGGAGAGTTAGAGGTATTGGGAAGATGGAGGGAATATTTTGAGGAATTGTTAAATGTTGATGAAGATAGGGAAGCTGTGATTTCGTGTATAGGGCAAGGAGGAATAACATCTTGTAGGAGTGAGGAAGAGCCAGTTGTGAGTGTGGGGGAAGTTCGTGAGGCAGTAGGAAAAATGAAAGGGGGTAAGGCAGCCGGGATTGATGGGATAAAGATAGAAATGTTAAAAGCAGGTGGGGATATAGTTTTGGAGTGGTTGGTGCAATTATTTAATAAATGTATAGAAGAGGGTAAGGTACCTAGGGATTGGCAGAGAGCATGCATAGTTCCTTTGTATAAAGGCAAAGGGGATAAAAGAGAGTGCAAAAATTATAGGGGGATAAGTCTGCTGAGTATACCTGGTAAAGTGTATGGTAGAGTTATTATTGAAAGAATTAAGAGTAAGACGGAGAATAGGATAGCAGATGAACAAGGAGGGTTTAGGAAAGGTAGGGGGTGTGTGGACCAGGTGTTTACAGTGAAACATAAGTGAACAGTATTTAGATAAGGCTAAAGAGGTCTTTGTGGCATTTATGGATTTGGAAAAGGCGTATGACAGGGTGGATAGGGAGGCAATGTGGCAGATGTTGCAAGTGTATGGTGTAGGAGGTAGGTTACTGAAAGCAGTGAAGAGTTTTTACGAGGATAGTGAGGCTCAAGTTAGAGTATGTAGGAAAGAGGGAAATTATTTCCTAGTAAAAGTAGGCCTTAGACAAGGATGTGTGATGTCACCGTGGTTGTTTAATATATTTATAGATGGGGTTGTAAGAGAAGTAAATGCAAGGGTCTTGACAAGAGGCGTGGAGTTAAAAGATAAAGAATCACACACAAAGTGGGAGTTGTCACAGCTGCTCTTTGCTGATGACACTGTGCTCTTGGGAGATTCTGAAGAGAAGTTGCAGAGATTGGTGGATGAATTTGGTAGGGTGTGCAAAAGAAGAAAATTAATGGTGAATACAGGAAAGAGTAAGGTTATGAGGATAACAAAAAGATTAGGTGATGAAAGATTGAATATCAGATTGGAGGGAGAGAGTATGGAGGAGGTGAATGTATTCAGATATTTGGGAGTGGACGTGTCAGCGGATGGGTCTATGAAAGATGAGGTGAATCATAGAATTGATGAGGGAAAAAGAGTGAGTGGTGCACTTAGGAGTCTGTGGAGACAAAGAACTTTGTCCTTGGAGGCAAAGAGGGGAATGTATGAGAGTATAGTTTTACCAACGCTCTTATATGGGTGTGAAGCATGGGTGATGAATGTTGCAGCGAGGAGAAGGCTGGAGGCAGTGGAGATGTCATGTCTGAGGGCAATGTGTGGTGTGAATATAATGCAGAGAATTCGTAGTTTGGAAGTTAGGAGGAGGTGCGGGATTACCAAAACTGTTGTCCAGAGGGCTGAGGAAGGGTTGTTGAGGTGGTTTGGACATGTAGAGAGAATGGAGCGAAACAGAATGACTTCAAGAGTGTATCAGTCTGTAGTGGAAGGAAGGCGGGGTAGGGGTCGGCCTAGGAAAGGTTGGAGAGAGGGGGTAAAGGAGGTTTTGTGTGCGAGGGGCTTGGACTTCCAGCAGGTATGCATGAGCGTGTTTGATAGGAGTGAATGGAGACAAATGGTTTTTAATACTTGACGTGCTGTTGGAGTGTGAGCAAAGTAACATTTATGAAGGAGTTCAGGGAAACCGGCAGGCCGGACTTGAGTCCTGGAGATGGGAAGTACAGTGCCTGCACTCTGAAGGAGGGGTGTTAATGTTGCAGTTTAAAAACTGTAGTGTAAAGCACCCTTCTGGCAAGACAGTGATGGAGTGAATGATGGTGAAAGTTTTTCTTTTTCGGGCCACCCTGCCTTGGTGGGAATCGGCCAGTGTGATAATAATAAAAAATAAAAGAGTAAGCCTGTTTTTCATAGGCTTATGTCCTGGGAGTGCCTTTTCCTCCTGAGTAATGTACGTCCTGTTTGGTATTTTCTTCCAAAACAGGCCTGTTTTGTCACAATTAAACACTTGTTGGAGTTTCATTCCTTCAGCCTCTATGTACTGCTTGAATTCCTGCACATATTTTTCAGCCGCTTTTTGGTCCGAACTGGTAGCCTCACCATGCCTTATCACACTATGTATGCCACTACGATTCTTAAATCTCTGAAACCAACCTTTGCTGGCCTTAAATTTACTCACATCACCACTAGCTGCAGGCATTTTTTTAATTAAATCGTCATGCAACTTCCTAGCCTTTTCACATATGATTGCTTGAGAGATGCTATCTCCTGCTATCTGTTTTTCGTTTATCCACACCAATAAGTCTCTCAACATCTTCGAGTACTTGCAATCTCTGTTTCAAAAACAAACTTGCACCTTTTGTAAGAACAGCTTCCTTGATTGCTGTTTTGTTGGCTAAGATAGTAGCGATGGTTGATTGGGGTTTGGTATACAACCTGTCCATCTCGGAGACACGTACACCACTTTTGTACTTTGCAATTATCTCTTTCTTAATTTCCATACTAATTCTCTTCCTTTTTACCACAGGGATAACACTTAGAAGCTTTCTTGGGGCCCATGGTGACTTATTTTGCATTTACAAGTTCTAAAAACACTGGAATAATGTGAAATGCACTGAATGTATGTGTAGATGCAACCGCACTGGCTGACTTATAAACACTGGCACCCACAGGGCAGCTGAGGCACGCTCAGGCCACACGTGGGACGCGTCCTGGACGAATCACGTTAGGCGAGTGTTTTTATTGTTACGTGGGCCAAATTTTTTATGTTCAAACGCTTCATTGGGCGGATATAACATTATGCAATGCATTCGTTAGGCAAGGGTCCATTGTATATGTATTTTATCACTCTGGGCTCTTAAGTATATTACGTGCGGGTAGGGTGGGCTGACCTGGCTGGCTACCATACCTCCTAGACCTGACTTCCTACAAATTAAACTCACCTGTCACCCTACATTAAGACTACAAATATTTTAAGGTAAGTAATGGGTGTACTGTGTGTGTATTTTACTTTTTACTGTTTTTAATGCCTAGTTCTATTGGTAAGTTTGGGATGCCAGGTGTAAATGATAATGGGAGCCCTTTGATTGAACTTTGTATAGAAAGGGGTTTAGTTATAGGTAATACATATTATAAGAAAAAGAGGATAAATAAGTATACAAGATATGATGTAGGGCGAAATGACAGTAGTTTGTTGGATTATGTACTGGTAGATAAAACACTGTTGAGTAGACTTCAGGATGTACATGTTTATAGAGGAGCCACAGATATATCACATCACTTTTTAGTTGTAGCTACACTGAGAGTAAAAGGTAGATGGGATACAAGGAAAATAGAAGCATCAGGGAAGAGAGAGGTGAAGGTTTATATACTAAAAGAGGAGGCAGTTAGGGTAAGATAAAAACAGCTATTGGAGGATAGATGGGCTAATGAGAGCATAGGCAATGGGGTCGATGAGGTATGGGGTAGGTTTAAAAATGTAGTGTTAGAGTGTTCAGCAGAAGTTTGTGGTTACAGGAAAGTGGGTGCAGGAGGGAAGAGGAGCGATTGGTGGAATGATGATGTAAAGAGAGTAGTAAGGGAGAAAAAGTTAGCATATGAGAAGTTTTTACAAAGTAGAAGTGATGCAAGGAGGGAAGAGTATATGGAGAAAAAGAGAGAGGTAAAGAGAGTGATGAAGCAATGTAAAAAGACAGCAAATGAGAGAGTGGGTGAGATGTTATCAACAAATTTTGTTGAAAATAAAAAAAAGTTTTGGAGTGAGATTAACAAGTTAAGGAAGCCTAGAGAACAAATGGATTTGTCAGTTAAAAATAGGAGAGGAGAGTTATTAAATGGAGAGTTAGAGGTATTGGGAAGATGGAAGGAATATGTTGAGGAATCGTTAAATGTTGATGAAGATAGGGAAGCTGTGATTTCGTGTATAGGGCAAGGAGGAATAACATCTTGTAGGAGTGAGGAAGAGCCAGTTGTGATTGTGGGGGAAGTTCGTGAGGCAGTAGGGAAAATGAAAGGGGGTAAGGCAGCCGGGATTGATGGGATAAAGATAGAAATGTTAAAAGCAGGTGGGGATATAGTTTTGGAGTGGTTGGTGCTACTATTTAATAAATGTATGGAAGAGGGAAAGGTACCTAGGGATTGGCAGAGAGCATGCATAGTTCCTTTGTATAAAGGCAAAGGGGACAAAAGAGAGTGCAAAAATTATAGGGGAATAAGTCTGTTGAATATACCTGGTACAGTGTATGGTAGAGTTATTATTGAAAGAATTAAGAGTAAGATGGAGAATAGGATAGCAGATGAACAAGGAGGCTTTAGGAAAGGTAGGGGGTGTGTGGACCAGGTGTCTACAGTGAAACATTTAAGTGAACAGTATTTAGATAAGGCTAAAGAGGTTTTTGTGGCATTTATGAATTTGGAAAAGGTGTATGACAGGGTGGATAGGGGGGCAATGTGGCAGATGTTGCAGGTGTATGGTGTAGGAGGTAGGTTACTGAAAGCAGTGAAGAGTTTTTACGAGGATAGTGAGGCTCAAGTTAGAGTATGTAGGAAAGAGGGAGATTATTTCCCAGTAAAAGTAGGCCTTAGACAAGGATGTGTGATGTCACTGTGGTTTTTTTGTTTTTTTTATCACACTGGCCAATTCCCACCAAGGCAGGGTGGCCCGAAAAAGAAAAACTTTCACCATCATTCACTCCATCACTGTCTTGCCAGAAGGGTGCTTTACACTACAGTTTTTAAACTGCAACATTAACACCCCGTGGTTGTTTAATATATTTATAGATGGGGTTTTAAGGGAAGTAAATGCGAGGGTCTTGGCAAGAGGCGTGGAGCTAAAAGATAAAAAATCACACATAAAGTGGGAGTTGTCACAGTTGCTCTTTGCTGATGACACTGTGCTCTTGGGAGATTCTGAAGAGAAGTTGCAGAGGTTGGTGGATGAATTTGGTAGTGTATGCAAAAGAAGAAAATTAAAAGTGAATACAGGAAAGAGTAAGGTTATGAGGATAACAAAAAGATTAGGTGATGAAAGATTGGATATCAGATTGGAGGGAGAGAGTATGGAGGAGGTGAATGTATTCATATATTTGGGAGTGGACGTGTCAGCGGATGGGTCTATGAAAGATGAGGTGAATCATAGAATTGATGAGGGGAAAAGGGTGAGCGGTGCACTTAGGAGTCTGTGGAGACAAAGAACTTTGTCCTTGGAGGCAAAGAGGGGAATGTATGAGAGTATAGTTTTACCAACGCTCTTATATGGGTGTGAAGCATGGGTGATGAATGTTGCAGCGCGGAGAAGTCTGGAGGCAGTGGAGATGTCATGTCTGAGGGCAATGTGTGGTGTGAATATAATGCAGAGAATTCGTAGTTTGGAAGTTAGGAGGAGGTGTGGGATTACCAAAACTGTTGTCTAGAGGGCTAAGGAAGGGTTGTTGAGGTGGTTCAGACATGTAAAGAGAATGGAGTAAAACAGAATGACTTCAAGAGTGTATCAGTCTGTAGTGGAAGGAAGGCAGGGTAGGGGTCGGCCTAGGAAAGGTTGGAGGGAGGGGGTAAAGGAGGTTTTGTGTGCAAGGGGCTTGGACTTCCAGGCATGCGTGAGCGTGTTTGATAGGAGTGGATGCAGACAAATGGTTTTTTAATACTTGACTTGCTGTTGGAGTGTGAGCAAAGTAACATTTATGAAGGGATTCAGGGAAACCGGCAAGACGGACTTGAGTCCTGGAGATGGGAAGTACAGTCCCTGCACTGTGAAGGAGGGGTGTCAATGTTGCAGTTTAAAAACTATACTGTAAAGCACCCTTCTGGCAAGACAGTGATGGAGTGAATGATGGTGAAAGTTTTTCTTTTTCGGGCCACCCTGCCTTGGTGGGAATCGGGCAGTCTGTTAATAATAAATTCTATTGCTAACGTAATATATGTTAGTGTAAACTTGCTACGTGGTATTTATATGCATTTGTAAGTGAAAAAAATGGCATTTTGCTTTCTGGCGATGTCTGCTTTCCGGCAGTAGCCTGGAACCTAACCTGCCGTATAAGTGGGGCCCTACTGTACAGGTACGTGACCGTCCCTGGCTGCAATGACGTACTTGTATGTGACCGACCCTCAAAAGGTTAAGAACCAAAGCAGTATTCCTACTTTCATAATGCTCACAACAACCATCTCATGTACAACACTCCCACTCTCTTAATACCCACAGAAATTCTTTTCTCACATTTTTCTTTATACACTCAATACCTTTATCTATGATGCCTATTTTCCTCTGGGTTCTTTTCTTATTGTAAGGTATAGAGTACTTTCAAGGCATACACAGCTTTAAATATTTGCTAATTCACATATATTTCCCTGAACTGTAGCAATGTTTCTCACTTACACTCTTCTTGGCCTTTATAATGCATTATCTTACTTGTGGGAACACACTTCTTATATACACTCTCCACTGTAAGAACACACTTCTTACATACAAAAAGAACAGGAGAATACAAATGCACATGATACAGAAATAAAGCAAAAAGCAAATCAGTTTCCCCATACACCAGAGCCACATATAATGTCCCACATTTCAGTCAGTACTGAAGAGACTGGAAATATGTATGCCAATTGCCACATTATGAGATGGTACAGTACCAAAGGAAGTAATAAAAACATGCTAAACCCAAGAATGCCAAATGAAAAATTCTTCATTTCTCTGCTAACATTCAGGGTTAGAAAATTAAATAAAAATAAAATAAATAATATAACTGGACTCTTCACAGAAGCAAATGTTTTGTTTGGAGCCTTAACAGAAACATACTGGAGCATAAACTTGAGAAACAGGCAGGAATTACTGGTACCATACTCTGGTAGATCAAGGAGTACCCTAGGAAAAAAGTAAAGAGAAACTGACAGGAAAGCAACGAGTGTACCAAATGGATTGGTATTAGGACAAGTGCTGTTTCTAGTTTATGTGAATGACATACCAGATGGGAATGACATACCAGATGGAACTGAGTCAGATGCATGTAAACCTAATGAGGAAAATGCAAATAGATGAGGAGTGGGAAAGGCTACAAAAGGATCTGGACAAACTGCAGGGTTCATCACATAAGTGGTTGCCTGAATTCAACTGCAGCAAATACAAGGTTATAAAGATTGGGGAAGGAGCCAGAAAACTGGACACAGAGTAAGGACTCAGGGAACAAAAGCTGCAGACCTCATAGAAGTAAGCACAGTGCCTACCATATCACCTGAGGCTCACATCAACCAAATAACCTCTGCTATCAATACTCGCCTGACAAAACCAGAATGGCCTTCAGGAAACTCAACAAAGAGTCATTCCAAGTGCATGGCTCTTGAGAAGTCTGCCTCAGCCTGTGACCTTGAGCGAGGCACTGCATCACCTGCCTGAGACTTTCGCCCATATTGACTATGTGAAGAAAGGCGAATGTGCGTGCTCAGTTACCCCTGCTGTTCTCCTGTATCCCCAACTCTCCTCCTTTAAACTCAGCCGTTCGCCTCTATCAACGACGTGCAGTGTAGAGGTGTATTTTGCTGCCCCGCTGGTACTCGACTCTCTGAGTTCCGCAAGTGCTGCAGATTTGTTGTAACTATTTGCATGAGTGGATTACGCTGACTTAGGACATTGTGCTACCATCAGTACCTACGTAGGCTTAAAATGAGTGAGGAATGTCTGGCCTGCTGGGTGACCTTGAAAATGGCACTATAAGACTCACATGCCACTTACACCCATACTGCGTGTGTCCAGTGAGGTGAATGTCCCTTCCTCGACTTTCCTATTCACCGGTATCCCTTAGCTCATCGCCATTACCTACATATGGGATAAGGGCGAGTTTAACCGATCCAGGCTAAACAGCACTCCAAGCCAGCTTGCCAAGGTCAAGTTACACTGCAGTTACATCTCTTCTGAATCCCAGAATGCCTTTGTGAACGTTCTACAGTGTTCCGGCCGTACCTTCGGTGTTGTTAGAACTCTTGTGTGTGAGTTGTGACATACCTAGTGAAACACTGGAATTAGTTTTCCGTTTTGAAAGGCTAGTACCTGGTAACTCCTTCGGAGACGGCTTTTTAACTGTAACAAGCCAGAGGTTCATCTATAAACATATTAAGTTTGTGCTGATTTATTTGTCCACAGAGTGAAAATTTGTCTGTCATTCCTAGACACGTGTGCTAGCTGTGTTAAGTGCTGCGGGTTTGGAGTAATTAACGAGTAGTGCAATATTGGTAACTCTCGAGACGACTGTGGCCCCGTGAATGACCTTGAAAATCGCACTGCGACCCGCAGGCCACTACACCCATATTGCCTGTGTCTAGCGAGGTGAATATCCCTTCCTTGTCCCTTCTATTCACCGGTATCCTTTAGCCCATCGCCAGTGTGAAACTCCTGTCAGCTATGAGTATAGCTGATGGTGTTGACATAGATGATGGTGAAGGCAGATTTGAAACATATTTTAGTAAACAGGCTCGGAAAAAAGAACGAGGCTTCCAGAGAAAGCTTGCTGAAAACAATACAGTGGGCGCACACCCTCCAAAAGCTGTCAGGTTAGATTTCCCTGACAACACTGATCAAGAGACCAAGTTTAACTGGTTTTTCGAAGCTAGTGTAAACAATCATGAGAAAACGATCAAGTTTGTCCGCGATGAGGATAACTACATCTTTGTGCCTAATGATTCAGCATTTATAGACAAACTTCTCACTCACGAATATGCCAACATCAAACTCCGAGCTGCCCCACCAAGGGCACCTAAAGTGCTTATTGTCATCTACAATGTCAACAAGCACTTGAATCCTCAATATCTGGCGTCAGAGCAAGTTGCAAGCCCTCGTCGACTTTCCAACGGTCTGATATTAGCTGAGTGGACTGGCCAAGGGACTCTGCCACGCTATATTCACTCCCGTGCAGCCCTCAACAGACGCTATTACATTGCATTGTACAGACCTCCTCAACGTCGATGTTATAAGTGTCAACGCTGGGGCCACATCGCCAGGAAATGCCCATCTAAGTCACACTGGTGTGCAGTGTGTGCCAATGCTCATCCTTCTGAACGGTGTTATGCTATGATCAAACAGCAACAGACTGTTGCTAAACAACGTATCAATTGTAAGACCTCAGGAGTCACAGCAGCTCATGCTGACTGCAGTGTGAGGGCTGATCGCATCGCAGCCAACCGCACTTCACCCTGTACCCCTCATAATGGTCCCCCAGGACTACCAGGTACCTCGGGTCTGAATACTGGCTCATGCCTGCCCTCAGACAATGGGGTTGAGCACCTCACCTGGGGAGCACGTCAACAGACCTCTATCACGTCGGCTGTCAATACCAGCCTAGCTGAGTCAGCTGACAGTCAGCCAAATAGCTCAGCTGACCGGGACTTCACGTCTCCAGATGTTCCAAGTCTTGCTCCTGTGGTATACAACCTGATGTCGCGCATAAAAGTACTGGAAACACAACAATTTCTCCTGAAACAACAACTTGAACAACACAAGGAAAGATGTGTAGAGTGTACCAATAACAAGATTGTCACAATTTGTGAAAGCAAGTGTAAGGCTGCTGAACAAGGTGGTGGTGGTGTTCTTAATCACAGTAATGACGAATATAATACTTGTGTTGATAACTGTAGTGAGCATCATAACGAAGGCTATGGTGTCAATGATGTTAGTAATAGTGATGACCGTAATATAAGTGGTGGTGAAGAGTGTGATGAGGGCAATGGTGTCTATAATGTTAGTAATAGTGATGAGCGTAATTTAAGTGGTGGTGAAGAGTGTGATGAGAGCGGTGGTGTCTATAATGTTAGTAATAGTGATGAGCGTAATTTAAGTGGTGGTGAAGAGTGTGATGAGAGCGGTGGTGTCTATAATGTTAGTAATAGTGATGAGCATAATATAAGTGGTGGTGCAGAGTGTGATGAGGTTAGTCACATAGACATTAATGTTGAATACAATACTGTTGACAAATGTAATGAACACAATGTTGGTAGTGGCGCTGGTGATGACAGTTGTAGTGTTGTGTGTAATGTTAGTGCAGGAGGGAATGTGAGTGGTGGTGTCACCTATCATACATTCACACATAAACAGCGTCATGCTCTGGGTTTACGAAGACTCCCACGAGGCCTTACAACTGGAGGTGCACTTATCCAACTCATGGACAAGGGTAGCACTGTTGACACTGATAAGGTCTGCTATTTATATGAACAATTTTTTCATTATGCTGAGAAACTCAACAAGATCCCAGGACTACTATAATGGATCAAAACTCGTATAAACTTTCTATATTAAGCTGGAACATTGCATCACTTAGAAAAAGACTTCCTGAACTTCATCATAAAGTAACCACCGAACCCATTGATGTTGTGTGTCTACAAGAGTGCAGAGTCCCTAAAAAATCCCAACCCCCTAAATTACCATCATTTGTTGCATATAACCTCAAATCTACTAACTCTTGTGTTCTATATATTAAAAAATCACTTCCCCATCAACTTCTTGCACATAAGAAAACAGAGAGGCTACAATATCACGGTGTTAGGATTTATATAGGGAACTCTGCTCTCAACATATTTAACTTGTATGCTCCAGCTGATAAGTTTAATTACTTGGAGCTCCCAACTTGTGCTCATTCTGAGCCTACTCTTATTATTGGCGATTACAATGCGAGACACAAAAGCATTGGAAACTCACAGTTTGGTAATCGTAATGGCAATCAACTGTTGTCACTCTTAAACAGTCATGATAATGTCCAAATTGTAGGTGACCTTGAACCCACACATATCTATGGAGGCGTCCTTGATCTGTGCCTGGGCTTCAACATTACTTCTGCCAGCTGTGAGTCTTCCATTGTAACAGATATAGCGTCTGATCATTTCCCTAGGCTAACCTCTCTAGATATTGGTAATACTATCCTTCCTGGTGGGATATTCAAACGGAAACGTTTTAATGTTCCCACAGATCAGCATGATGACTTTGTTGCACATGTGACTGACTGGTATAATTCCTATGAGTGTTCCTCTGTAGAGACCTTCAACGATGACCTTGTGAGCAGTATTCAGAACTACTTAGAGCCGCCACTGCAACCTCTTGGTACTCTAAACCCAACAAACTTCCATAATAATCATACCTCCTTCAAAAACCATACTTATTACAATGATTCTAAACTTCGTACACTGAAACGTACTGCTCGCAGACTAGGCCTAGCCTATAGAAAACATCGTACCCCTGGAATGCTGAGGCTCTTCCAAACTGCCCTTGCTGCTGCCAGAGAGCGTATGACAGAGCTGCGGCAAACCGACTGGGAAAAATTTGTCAACGGTCTTAATGCTCACACCCCACTTAGCCGGGCATGGAGGGACATAAATAGAATTAAGGGTAACCGAACTGGGCAGATCGCGCACCCTCATCCCTTGCATAGGGCGAATGAGTTAGTCAGTGCTTGGGCTGCTACATCTAGCTATGACAATCTTCCCAGTACCACACAGGCAAAATTACAAATATGATGCAAGGGAGAGACTTGTTTGCTTTATGCTCAGCAAGGCAGATGATTGCAACATTCCTTTCACTAATTATGAACTTGATGCAGCGCTAACTAAGGGCAACTCCACGTCGCCTGGTGAGGATGGTATTACTTACAACATACTCAGATTGCTGTGTCGAGTACCAGGTAATCCATTACTTGAATTATATAACATGAGCTATGTAACTGGGGAGCTCCCTCAATCTTGGACCAACAGCCTCATCATTCCAATTCCTAAGCCCAATCAACAAAATGCATTTCGCCCAATATCTCTTACTAGCTGCTTGTGTAAAACATTTGAGAGAATGATTCTTAATCGTCTCATGTACAGAATCAAACAATTTTTGTCTCCCCGGTTACATGGTTTCATGCATGGAAGGAGCGTGCATCATTGCATAGCCACCTTTCTCACCCTGCACACTGACAGCTCCTACACTACCTTCCTTGACCTTAAATCCGCTTTCGATGTAGCCAACCGACATGTAATCATTAGCGAACTTGCCAGAATGGATGTTGGAGGATGGCTTCTCCGCTGGATTAAAGGCTACCTGTCCAACAGAAAATCGTCTGTGTTGTTCCAGGGACATAGAAGTGTAACTAAAGACTTTGAATTAGGAACCCCACAGGGAGGTGTGCTCAGTCCCACACTGTTCAATATTCTAATTAATGCATTACTTAATGCTATGCCTAGTCAGCCCCATAATTATGTGATTAGTTTTGCTGATGATATAATGATTCACACCACCGGATTCTTCAACACCCAAAACATTCTTAATCATGTACTAGCCTCGTGTCAGGACCTGGGGTTGATAATCTCTACTGATAAAACAAAGATACTCAATAGGCGTCCTCCTCGACAGAGAGGCACAGTTCGTCAGATCCAATTGCATAATGGGTCTCTTCTAGAATATGAAAGCAGATACAGGTATCTAGGCTTTGAGGTTCCACTACTTGGACCTGTTGTAACAAGACTTTGTCGCCAATACAAAGAACGACTAAGAGCACTTAGAGTTGTGGCAGGGCTTCACCCCAGGTATGGTGCTAATGTTAAAATTGTGAAAATGATGTATCTTGCTTATATTAGATCATTGGTTGATTATGCTGCGCCACTACTTGCTCTTGTGTCTGACTGGAAGCTTGGAGGGCTGGAAAAACTGCAGAACGAAGCAATGAGGATCATCCTAGGATGCCCTCGTACTGCCAAAATTTTAAATATGCAAAAAGAACTTGATATTCCAAGCATCAGAGATCGTGTTACTGAAAGAAATATCCTAATTGGGGTTAATATGCTCAGGCAAGCTCATTCAAACCCCTGCACAGAAGCCCTCCAAACTTTCCTCAGCACTGGTGAACACTCCTCCAGATGGAGCAAAAAGACTGGAACCGACATCCGCATGAATCAGATACATGATCTATGTCAAGTAAGGCAACAGCAGCACTTCTCCGCTCCATGGAATATTACCCCATTCCAAACTACCATTCCTACATTTCCCCCCAAACTACTTCTTAAATCACAACCAAAACTTCTCCTTGAAGCCAAACATGAGGCCTTAAGCTGTATTGATAACTTAGTCACACAGCACACACTCTCGCAAATTATTTACGTTGATGGTTCTGTTCACCAATCCACTGGTGCAGCTGGTAGTGCTGCTGTTGTCGTACAGAGTGATGGCTCTCTTAAAGAAATTGGAGCACGCATCAATAATTGGGCCTGTACCCTTCAGACAGAACTGTCTGCCATACTCCTTGCACTGAAATGCATCTATGTATCAAAGATTGACAGTTTAATTGTAACTGATTCTCTGTCATCCATAAATGCTCTCAACTCATTAAGCATAAATTGTGGCATGCTTGTGTCAGAAGCCAGACACAGGTATGGTAGGATTGTGGACAGTGGAGTCAGAGTGCACATGCTGTGGATTCCATCTCACATTGGTCTTCAGATGCATGATAGAACTGATAAATTGGCTAAGCTGTATGCTTTCAAAGAGGGAGTAGATTACAATCTTGGCTTGTCAGGTAGTAGTTTGAGAATAATACGAAAAGAACTCCAGCTGAATTTTATGGACTTAAGGCTCAGGGAGATTGACACCAGTGAGTCCATCTATCATCATTCTATCATGCAGGAGGAGCCACATGTCTATGGTGCATCCAACAAAATAAGCAGACTCTTGGATGTCACTACCGCCCGGCTCCGGCTGGGTTACAAGTATCTTTGGCACGTTAAATCACCACCACCAGATGTAGACCAAACGAAATGTAAACTTTGCCAGATGGATTATTGTCACACCCTGCGTCATTATGTACTGGAGTGTGATAAAATTAATGAATTTAGAAACAACTCACTCAGAAGTGTTCAAGAAATGGCTAAGTATTTTATCCACAGTGGTATATTACAGACCATTCTGGAGAAATACCCTGACTTTGCTAGCTGTAAATAAAGCATTACCACATATGTGCATGTGTGTGCATGTGTGTGTGTGTGTGTGTGTGTGTGTGTGTGTGTGTGTGTGTGTGTGTGTGTGTGTGTGTGTGTGTGTGTGTGTGTGTGTGTGTGTGTGTACTCACCTAGTTGAGGTTGCGGGGGTCGAGTCCGAGCTCCTGGCCCCGCCTCTTCACTGATCGCTACTAGGTCACACTCCCTGAGCCGTGAGCTTTATCATACCTCTGCTTAAAGCTATGTATGGATCCTGCCTCCACTACATCGCTTCCCAAACTATTCCACTTACTGACTACTCTGTGGCTGAAGAAATACTTCCTAACATCCCTGTGATTCATCTGTGTCTTCAGCTTCCAACTGTGTCCCCTTGTTACTGTGTCCAATCTCTGGAACATCCTGTCTTTGTCCACCTTGTCAATTCCTCTCAGTATTTTGTATGTCGTTATCATGTCCCCCCTATCTCTCCTGTCCTCCAGTGTCGTCAGGTTGATTTCCCTTAACCTCTCCTCGTAGGACATACCTCTTAGCTCTGGGACTAGTCTTGTTGCAAACCTTTGCACTTTCTCTAGTTTCTTCACGTGCTTGGCTAGGTGTGGGTTCCAAACTGGTGCCGCATACTCCAATATGGGCCTAACGTACACGGTGTACAGGGTCCTGAATGATTCCTTATTAAGATGTCGGAATGCTGTTCTGAGGTTTGCTAGGCGCCCATATGCTGCAGCAGTTATTTGGTTGATGTGCGCTTCAGGAGATGTGCCTGGTGTTATACTCACCCCAAGATCTTTTTCCTTGAGTGAGGTTTGTAGTCTCTGACCCCCTAGACTGTACTCCGTCTGCGGCCTTCTTTGCCCTTCCTCAATCTTCATGACTTTGCACTTGGTGGGATTGAACTCCAGGAGCCAATTGCTGGACCAGGTCTGCAGCCTGTCCAGATCCCTTTGTAGTTCTGCCTGGTCTTCGATCGAGTGAATTCTTCTCATCAACTTCACGTCATCTGCAAACAGGGACACCTCAGAGTCTATTCCTTCCGTCATGTCGTTCACAAATACCAGAAACAGCACTGGTCCTAGGACTGACCCCTGCGGGACCCCGTTGGTCACAGGTGCCCACTCTGACACCTCGCCACGTACCATGACTCGCTGCTGTCTTCCTGACAAGTATTCCCTGATCCATTGTAGTGCCTTCCCTGTTATCCCTGCTTGGTCCTCCAGTTTTTGCACCAATCTCTTGTGTGGAACTGTGTCAAACGCCTTCTTGCAGTCCAAGAAAATGCAATCCACCCACCCCTCTCTCTCTTGTCTTACTGCTGTCACCATGTCATAGAACTCCAGTAGGTTTGTGACACAGGATTTCCCGTCCCTGAAACCATGTTGGCTGCTGTTGACGAGATCGTTCCTTTCTAGGTGTTCCACCACTCTTCTCCTGATAATCTTCTCCATGATTTTGCATACTATACATGTCAGTGACACTGGTCTGTAGTTTAATGCTTCATGTCTGTCTCCTTTTTTAAAGATTGGGACTACATTTGCTGTCTTCCATGTGTGTGTGTGTGTGTGTGTGTGTGTGTGTGTGTGTGTGTGTGTGTGTGTGTGTGTGTGTGTGTGTGTGTGTGAGTATGAGTGTGTGTGTGAGTATGAGTGTGTGTGTGTGTG